>NC_052335.1:28242357-28289857 GCF_016432855.1 Salvelinus namaycush
TGTGTGTAGTAGTTGATGCGTAGTAGTAGTAGTAGTGTTAGTAGTACTAGCAGTAGTTAGTGTATTGTAGTAGTAGTAGTAGTTGTAGTAGTAGTAGTAGCTGTGTTGTAGTGTTGTAGGTGTGTTTGTAATGGTAGTAGTAGTAGTAGTGTTAGTAGTACTAGTAGTAGTTAGTGTATTGTAGTAGTTGTAGTAGTAGTAGTAGTAGCTGTGTTGTAGTGTTGTAGGTGTGTTTGTAATGGTAGTAGTAGTAGTGTTGTAGCCTACCTGGTCTCCCCGGGTAGGAAGGTGATGATGGGCATGTTGTCCTGGCAGGCCTGTCCTTTATGCCAGCTGGCCTGGCAGGCTGAGCAGAACTCCAGACTGCACACCGAGCACTGGACCAGCTGTGGCAGCGCCACTTCCCCCTCCTTCAGTTGGCACACTGCCTGGCATGACGAGGACGGGCACCAGGTTCGACACGGGTCCAGCAGCACCTCTGTGGAATATACACATCGACAGGGTCGTATTCATTAAAGGACATTGTAACAAAACGTTTTGCAGTGGAAAACTAAAATTTGTATTGGATGAGTTCAGGTAGTCCTTCCCTGTTTCAGACCATTTTCCACCGTTTTCCTCCCATCACAAATGGACAGAGCTATCCGATACCACAGAAACAGACTTCATGGTACAGTCAATATGGCCGCCGGTCTACCCATCACGGAACTTTGACTTAAAATGGGGAATCACGTACTAGTCATTGTATTTCTATGCCTGGGACCTCATACCTCCACAGGAAACATGTGGGAATGGTATCTCTCTAATGGTATCTCTCTAATGGGAATGGTATCTCTCTCTAATTCTCTCCTTCTCTCTTTCTTTCTCTCTCTCGGAGGACCTGAGCCCTAGGACCATACGTCAGGACTACCGGGCATGATGACTCCTTGCTGTCCCCAGTCCGCCTGGCCTTGCTGCTATTCCAGTTTCAACTGTTCTGCCTGCGGTTACGGAACCCCTACCTGTCCCAGACCTGCTGTTTTCAACTCTTAATGATCGGCTATGAAAAGCCAACTGACATTTATTCCTGATTATTATTTGACCATGCTTGTCATTTATGAACATTTTGAAAATCTTGGCTCTCTCTAATTCTCTCCTTCTCTCTTTCTTTCTCTCTCTCGGAGGACCTGAGCCCTAGGACCATACGTCAGGACTACCGGGCATGATGACTCCTTGCTGTCCCCAGTCCACCTGGCCTTGCTGCTATTCCAGTTTCAACTGTTCTGCCTGCGGTTATGGAACCGCCACCTGTCCCAGACCTGCTGTTTTCAACTCTTAATGATCGGCTATGAAAAGCCAACTGAAAATTATTCATGATTATTATTTGACCATGCTTGTCACTTATGAACATTTTGAACATCTTGGCATAGTTCTGTTATAATCTCCACCCGGCACAGCCAGAAGAGGACTGGCCACCCCTCATAGCCTGGTTCCTCTCTAGGTTTCTTCCAAGGTTTTGGCCTTTCTAGGGAGTTTTTCCTAGCCACCGTGCTTCTACACCTGCATTGCTTGCTGTTTGGGGTTTTAGGCTGGGTTTCTGTACAGCACTTCGAGATATTAGCTGATGTACGAAGGGCTATATAAAATAAACTTGATTTGATTTGATTTGATGTAGAACAAGGCTACCAGCACAGCTTCTGAAGCCATTTCCACTTCTCCATCTTTGGCATCTCAATAAAAGCTATTCTGATATACAGTATGATTCTGTGTCCTGGCTTGATCTCCCTCTCATCACGATTATGCTAATCTTCTTGAACTCCTCTGTGGTCAGGAGTAAAAAATAAAAGCCTAACACATCCAGTACGGAACATTTAACAACAACTGCTTTGTGTGTGTGTTTGTGTGTGTGTGTGTGTGTGTGTGCATCCACTAAAATTTCAAAGTTCTCATCTACCATTATCCATGAGCCAGATGTCTTGGGATTGTTTTTCTGAAGAGGTTTCCAATTAAATCCTACACAAATCCAATGAAACTGAATTTGATTAGTTAAGATGGAGAGAAAAATCTCCCAGCCTTCGGCTCTGTCGGAGAGCCTTATGTCATCTGAGCAGAGGCTAAGATAGGTCTAAAAGTAGAGGAGAAAGAAGACACATTACTGTATAAACAGTCCAGTGTCTCCCTTTTCTCTACTCCTACAGCCTGTATGGTCAGTGTCAGGGTTAAGGTTTTAGGGTTACTGGGTCAGTGATCAGGGCTTTGACCTGTCCTGTGTCCACTCTCAGTCTCTTCTCTCTGTGAGTCTTATATACTGTTTTGAGAGGTTAAGATAGGTCTACAGTGGAGGAGAGAGGGAGGGAGTCACATTGATAACTCGCTTTCTCTACTACCACAGCTTGTGAATGGTCATGAGTCACCTGTCAGGGGTTAGAGGTCAAGGAAGTTGCCTGTACATACCTCTCTCAAACTGCAGCCTCCTGTACCTCTGCATGCTCCCTGCTGCCACCATGCATTCAATCTGCAAGAGAGAGACATACGTAGAGACATACACAGATATGGGTTACGTCTCTCATCACCCTGCTTGTTGCACTCTTGACCTGTTGAAGACGCATCCAGGTTGAATGGGAGACAAATAGCGACAGTACTTGGATATCTCAGTGACAGTGTCTCAAATGGCACCCTATTCCCTACTTATAGTCCCTGATCAACAGTAGTGCACTACATAGGGAATAGGGTGCCATTTGGGACAGGCTCAGTGAGTTCAATGGGAAGCCTGGTAGGACTACTTTACTATACCTCATTCTCTAGCAGGTGACCTTGTTTTGGGCAGGCAGAGTCTGGGCAGCTAATAGTGGTTTCGAGGCCCTCTTTGATCAGAAGTTCCACATACTGCTTCAGGCACTGCAAGGGAGAAGCAGAGAAATTAAACTTGATTACAAAAATAGATTGGATAGTGTGTGTGTCCCAAATTGCACCTCATCCCCAATATAGTGCACTACTTTTGAGCAGAGCAAGACAGAACAGTACAAGACAGAACAGTACAGGAAAGAACAGGACAGGACAGAACAGTACAGAACAGGACAGAACAGTACAGTACAGAACAGCACAGCATAGGACGGAACAGAACAGGACAGTACAGCATAGGACGGAACAGAACAGGACAGAACAGTACAGGACAGAACAGGACAGAACAGCACAGGACAGAACAGCACAGCATAGGACAGAACAGAACAGGACAGAACAGTACAGGACAGAACAGGACAGAACAGTGCAGAACAGAACAGTACAGGACAGAACAGGACAGAACAGTGCAGAACAGGACATGACAGAACAGTGCAGAACAGAACAGTACAGGACAGAACAGGTCAGAACAGTGCAGAACAGGACATGACAGAACAGTGCAGAACAGGACATGACAGAACAGTGCAGAACAGGACAGGACAGAACAGTGCAGAACAGGACATGACAGAACAGTACAGGACAGAACAGGACAGAACAGTGCAGAACAGGACATGACAGAACAGTGCAGAACAGGACATGACAGAACAGTACAGGACAGAACAGGACAGAACAGTGCAGAACAGGACATGACAGAACAGTGCAGAACAGGACATGACAGAACAGTACAGGACAGAACAGGACAGAACAGTGCAGAACAGGACATGACAGAACAGGACATGACAGAACAGTGCAGAACAGGACATGACAGAACAGTGCAGAACAGGACAGCGCAGAACAGTGCAGAGCAGAACAGGACAGAACAGGACAGAACAGTGCAGAACAGGACATGACAGAACAGTGCAGAACAGAACAGGACAGAACAGTGCAGAACAGGACATGACAGAACAGTGCAGAACAGGACAGCGCAGAACAGTGCAGAGCAGAACAGGACAGAACAGTGCAGAACAGGACATGACAGAACAGTGCAGAACAGGACATGACAGAACAGTGCAGAACAGGACAGTACAGAACAGTACAGAACAGGACAGAACAGTGCAGAACAGGACAGCGCAGAACAGTGCAGAGCAGAACAGGACAGAACAGGACAGAACAGTGCAGAACAGGACATGACAGAACAGTGCAGAACAGGACATGACAGAACAGTGCAGAACAGAACAGGACAGAACAGTGCAGAACAGGACATGACAGAACAGTGCAGAACAGGACAGTACAGAACAGGACATGACAGAACAGTGCAGAACAGGACAGGACAGAACAGTGCAGAACAGGACATGACAGAACAGTGCAGAACAGGACATGACAGAACAGTGCAGAACAGGACAGTACAGAACAGTACAGAACAGGACATGACAGAACAGTGCAGAACAGGACAGGACAGAACAGTGCAGAACAGGACAGGACAGAACAGTGCAGAACAGGACATGACAGAACAGTGCAGAACAGGACATGACAGAACAGTGCAGAACAGGACATGACAGAACAGTGCAGAACAGAACAGGACAGAACAGTACAGGACAGAACAGGACAGAACAGTGCAGAACAGGACATGACAGAACAGTGCAGAACAGGACAGTACAGAACAGTACAGAACAGTGCAGAACAGGACAGTGCAGAACAGTGCAGAACAGTGCAGAACAGGACAGAACAGGTCAGAACAGTACAGAACAGGACAGAACAGGACAGACCAGTACAGAACAGGACATAACAGGACAGTACAGAACAGGACAGTACAGAACAGAACAGTGCAGAACAGGACAGAACAGGACAGACCAGTACAGAACAGGACAGAACAGGACAGTACAGAACAGAACAGTGCAGAACAGGACAGTACAGAACAGTGCAGAACAGGACAGTACAGAACAGGTCAGTACAGAACAGGACAGGACAGTACAGTACAGAACAGGGAAGTACAGAACAGGACAGAACAGAACAGTACAGAACAGGGAAGTACAGAACAGGACAGAACAGAACAGTACAGAACAGGACAGGACAGTACAGAACAGGGAAGTACAGAACAGGACAGGACAGTACAGGACAGAACAGGGAAGTACAGAACAGGACAGGACAGTACAGGACAGAACAGGGAAGTACAGAACAGGACAGTACAGAACAGGACAGTACAGAACAGGGAAGTACAGAACAGTACAGTACAGAACAGGACAGTACAGAACAGGGAAGTACAGAACAGGGAAGTACAGAACAGGGAAGTACAGAACAGGACAGGACAGTACAGAACAGGGAAGTACAGAACAGGACAGGACAGTACAGAACAGGGAAGTACAGAACAGGGAAGTACAGAACAGGGAAGTACAGAACAGGACAGGACAGTACAGAACAGGGAAGTACAGAACAGGGAAGTACAGAACAGGACAGGACAGTACAGAACAGGGAAGTACAGAACAGGACAGAACAGGACAGGACAGTACAGAACAGGACAGTACAGAACAGTGCAGACAGGACAGGGAAGTACAGAACAGGACAGTACAGAACAGGGAAGTACAGAACAGGACAGAACAGGACAGGACAGTACAGAACAGTACAGTACAGAACAGGACAGTACAGAACAGGGAAGTACAGAACAGGGAAGTACAGAACAGGACAGAACAGGACAGGACAGTACAGAACAGGACAGTACAGAACAGGACAGTACAGAACAGGGAAGTACAGAACAGGACAGTACAGAACAGGACAGTACAGAACAGGGAAGTACAGAACAGGCCAGTACAGAACAGGACAGTACAGAACAGGGAAGTACAGAACAGGACAGGACAGGACAGAACAGGACAGAACAGAACAGGACAGAACAGTGCAGACAGGACAGAACAGGACAGTACAGAACAGTACAGTACAGAACAGGACAGAACGGGACAGGACAGTACAGAACAGTACAGTACAGAACAGGGAAGTACAGAACAGGACAGGACAGTACAGAACAGGACAGAACAGAACAGGGAAGTACAGAACAGGGAAGTACAGAACAGGGAAGTACAGAACAGGACAGGACAGTACAGAACAGGGAAGTACAGAACAGGACAGGACAGTACAGAACAGGACAGAACAGAACAGGGAAGTACAGAACAGGGAAGTACAGAACAGGGAAGTACAGAACAGGGAAGTACAGAACAGGACAGGACAGTACAGAACAGGACAGGACAGTACAGAACAGGACAGAACAGGACAGGACAGTACAGAACAGGACAGAACAGAACAGGACAGAACAGTGCAGACAGGACAGAACAGGACAGTACAGAACAGTACAGAACGGGACAGGACAGTACAGAACAGGACAGAACAGAACAGGGAAGTACAGAACAGGGAAGTACAGAACAGGGAAGTACAGAACAGGGAAGTACAGAACAGGGAAGTACAGAACAGGACAGGACAGTACAGAACAGGACAGGACAGTACAGAACAGGACAGAACAGGACAGGACAGTACAGAACAGGACAGAACAGAACAGGACAGAACAGTGCAGACAGGACAGAACAGTACAGTACAGAACAGGACAGAACGGGACAGGACAGTACAGAACAGGACAGTACAGAACAGGGAAGTACAGAACAGGGAAGTACAGAACAGGACAGGACAGTACAGAACAGGGAAGTACAGAACAGGACAGGACAGTACAGAACAGGGAAGTACAGAACATGACAGGACAGTACAGAACAGGACAGAACAGAACAGGACAGAACAGTGCAGACAGGACAGAACAGGACAGTACAGAACAGTACAGTACAGAACGGGTCAGGACAGTACAGAACAGGACAGTACAGAACGGGACAGTACAGAACAGGACAGAACGGGACAGGACAGTACAGAACAGGGAAGTACAGAACAGGGAAGTACAGAACAGGACAGGACAGTACAGAACAGGGAAGTACAGAACAGGGAAGTACAGAACAGGGAAGTACAGAACAGGGAAGTACAGAACAGGACAGTACAGAACAGGGCAGTACAGAACAGGACAGTACAGAACAGGACAGAACAGAACAGGACAGAACAGAACAGGGAAGTACAGAACAGGGAAGTACAGAACAGGACAGGACAGTACAGAACAGGGAAGTACAGAACAGGACAGGACAGAACAGGACAGTACAGAACAGGACAGTACAGAACAGGACAGTACAGAACAGGGAAGTACAGAACAGGGAAGTACAGAACAGGACAGGACAGTACAGAACAGGGAAGTACAGAACAGGACAGGACAGTACAGAACAGGGAAGTACAGAACAGGACAGGACAGTACAGAACAGGGAAGTACAGAACAGGACAGGACAGTACAGAACAGGACAGAACAGAACAGGACAGAACAGTGCAGACAGGACAGAACAGGACAGTACAGAACAGTACAGTACAGAACAGGACAGAACGGGACAGGACAGTACAGAACAGGACAGTACAGAACAGGGAAGTACAGAACAGGGAAGTACAGAACAGGGAAGTACAGAACAGGACAGGACAGTACAGAACAGGGAAGTACAGAACAGGGAAGTACAGAACAGGGAAGTACAGAACAGGGAAGTACAGAACAGGGAAGTACAGAACAGGACAGTACAGAACAGGGGAGTACAGAACAGGACAGAACAGTGCAGACAGGACAGAACAGGACAGTACAGAACAGTACAGTACAGAACAGGACAGAACGGGACAGGACAGTACAGAACAGGACAGTACAGAACAGGACAGAACAGGACAGAACGACAGAACGGGTCAGGACAGGACAGAACAGTGCAGAACGGGACAGAACAGGACAGAACAGTACAGGACAGAACAGTACAGAACAGGACAGAACAGTACAGAACAGGACAGAACAGGACAGTACAGAACAGGACAGTACAGAACAGAACAGTACAGAACAGGACAGGATAGTACAGGACAGTACAGAACAGTACAGAACAGTACAGAACAGTGCAGTACAGAACAGGACAGGATAGTACAGAACAGTACAGGACAGAACAGTACAGAACAGGACAGAACAGTACAGAACAGTGCAACCAGGACAGAACAGTGCAGAACGGGACAGAACAGGGCAGAACAGGACAGAACAGTACAGGACAGAACAGTACAGAACAGGACAGAACAGAACAGGACAGTGCAGAACAGGACAGTGCAGAACAGAACAGTACAGAACAGGACAGAACAGTACAGAACAGGACAGAACAGTGCAGAACAGCACAGTACAGAACAGGACAGTGCAGAACAGGACAGTACAGAACAGGTCAGAGCAGGACAGAACAGGACCGTACAGGACAGCACAGAACAGTGCAGAACAGGACAGAACAGTACAGAACAGTACAGGACAGAACAGTACAGAACAGGACAGAACAGAACAGGACAGAACAGGGCAGGACAGTAAAGGACAGGACAGGGCAGGACAGGACATGACAGCACATGACAGGACAGTACAGTACAGAACAGGACAGAACAGGACAGAACAGTACAGGACAGAACAGTGCAGATCAGTACAGAACAGTACAGAACAGAACAGTACAGAACAGAACAGGACAGAACAGGACAGTAAAGGACAGGACAGGGCAGGACAGGACATGACAGCACATGACAGGACAGTACAGGACAGTACAGTACAGAACAGGACAGAACAGGACAGAACAGGGCAGGGCAGGACAGGACAGGACAAGACTTAGCCCAGTTCTCTAGTATAGCTGTCAGCCTACATGATGATACAGGCAGGCAGACGTTACATAATGTTGACATACACTCTTAACAAGTCACACTCTCACTTAGGAGGAACAAGAACAGGACAGTTACATCAACACAGTCCAAGCTGCTCCTCCTCATCAGAATAGGTTCAGGTAGTTCCTCACTGTTTCACTCCATTTTTTTCTGTTTGATACTTAATTAACACAGCCCAGTCTCAATACAGCCATGGACTCTATCTGTTTAATAACTTAAAAATGTCTCAAAAGAGGTGTGCTACTGACTTAAATAGATATGTGCTTAGTGAAGTGTGTGATTCCGTCTGTTTTCTTCTGTTTGGTGCCTAATGAACAGGACCTATTCAGCTGTGTTGGCTGTACCTACTGACCAGGCTGCAGAAGACACATTGGCACTGGCTGATGGTGGTCATCTGCTCGTGGGGGAACTCCCCAAGGCACAGCTTGCAGGACATCAGGGGGTCCAGGGCCAGGTCCCAGGTGGGACGGTACCGCGCAGACGTGCCCGTCGTCATGACGTCTGGCACAGGTGACCTGGAACACAGACGGTCATAAGATCAGTAATACTGTAATAATTATTCATTCATTCATTGTAGAACGTCTGCGAGCAAGTCGGCAGGTAGCCTAGTGGTTAGAGTGTTGTGCTAGTAACCGGAAGGTTGCTGGATCGAATCCCTGGGCTGACAAGGTCAAAATCTGTCTTTTTGCCCCTGAGCAAGGCAGTTAACCCACTGTTCCCCGGTAGGCTGTCATTGTAAATAAGAATTTGTTCTTATCTGACTTGCCTAGTTAAATGTATATATATATTTTTAAGTCAGCATAGATTCTTATTATTATTAAATTCTTATTATTATATAATTATTATTATATTATTATTATCTTTCTATTGTTCTTCTTTGAAAATGAATACCATCAAATGACGTCACTGGTTTGATGATTTTCAATTTGATCGTGTCACGTTCTGACCTTAGTTCCTTTTTTATGTCTTTATTTTAGTTGGTCAGGGCGTGAGTTGGGGTGGGCATTCTATGTTGTTTTTCTATGTTTTGTTCTGTTGTTATATTTCTATGTGTTTGGCCTAGTATGGTTCTCAATCAGCGGCAGGTGTCAGTCGTTGTCTCTGATTGGGAGCCATATTTAGGTAGCCTGTTTTCTATTGTGTTTTGTGGGTGGTTGTTTCCTGGGTTTGTGTTTGCGTCACCATTCAGGACTGTTTTCATTCACTTTGTTATTTTTGTATTTTGTAGTGTTCAGTTTATTATTAAAATATGACGAACACTTACCATGCTGCATATTGGTCCGATCCTTCATACTCCTCAGACGAAGAGGACGAGAATCGTTACAGATCGTCCATCAACTTTACATTGAATGAACAGTGTTTCTTCTAAGGTTCTTCATGAGAAGTTCCTCATAACAACAGCTTGTTTAAAAATGTATTTAGGTTATTTTGTAATGAATATTCAACCTGTCTAGCACTTTTGAAGGTGTTATGGAGTCATGAAAGCAACACTGTCATCCTTAGTTGCTGCTTTTGAGAGTGAACAGTTTTTTTTATTTTTAAGTGCAGAGCCCATATCACTAAGAGCTTTTCCCCCTCCTCCTCCACGTACGAGCTTACAACTGTTCAGAATAGTACAGCACAGACCAGCCTCTACAGAACACTACAGCTGTTCAGCACAGTACAGCACAGACCAGCCTCTACAGAACACTACAGCTGTTCAGCACAGTACAGCACAGACCAGCCTCTACAGAACACTACAGCTGTTCAGCACAGTACAGCACAGACCAGCCTCTACAGAACACTACAGCTGTTCAGCACAGTACAGCACAGACCAGCCTCTACAGAACACTACAGCTGTTCAGCACAGTACAGCACAGACCAGCCTCTACAGAACACTACAGCTGTTCAGCACAGTACAGCACAGAACAGCCTCTCTCCACTCCATACAGTTCCAGAGAGAGGGAGAGAGAGCTTCATTTCAGAGACTTCATTTCAACCTAGAGTGAGTGAATGTGAGAAGCGTTATGCAAATATACAACACGTTCCTCTCACTTCACACAGAGTAGAGGGAAGTTGTGAATTGATTGACCAGGCACCATGACTGTGTTAAGCCCTTAAACGGCCCTACTCTGTACTGTGTGATGGGATGCCTCATGGGGAGGGCCAAGCTACTGTGGAACTGGCACCACAGGGAGTTATGAAAGCAGAGCCAAGTTCAAACCTCAATGGTCCAAAGTTCCTATTTATGAACAAAGATGGAAATGAGTGTTGCTTGCCTTCCACAGAGCGTCACTACTGTAACTAGACTATACAGCTAGTGAGTTCTCTTTTCTACCCTAAGATGATTCATGTGGATTGGTACTGGTAGTGTGGAGACAGGGTTGGAGACGACAGGGTTGGGAACAGGGTTGAAGACGACAGGGTTGGAGATGACAGGGTTGGAGACGACAGGGGTGGGGACAGGGTTGGAGACGACAGGGTTGGAGACGACAGGGGTGGGGACAGGGTTGGAGACGAAAGGGTTGGAGACGACAGGGTTGGAGACAGATGGAACTGAAGGACGTTGTGCACGGGTCCCTAGAGGTAATGTAGGAGGACCTCCTGGAGGACTGTGTGCGTGCGTGTGTGTGTGTGTGTGTGTGTGTGTGTGCGTGTGGATGACCAACATCACACAGTTGTACCACAGCCAGACCCCCTTCCCATCCCCACCACTCTAATATTAGGAACCTGAGTGAGAGTATGTGACCGTGTGTGAATGTCTGAAACTATAAAAAGGAACATGTTGATGACACATGGCGTATCACATCCTCCACAAAGTGTCAATACAACAACATTTTCCTCCAAACACAGTACAGATGAGAAAATACATGTCATATGGATATCACTCCAGACAACATGTCTCACAGTGGCTTTGCCCCAAATGGCCCCCTAGTGCATTTTAGTGCAAAAATAGCGCACTTTGTAGGGAATAGGGTGCCATTTGGGACTCACACTTAGTGTTTATACTGTATAATAACCAGACGGACATTATGAGAAAAATGCGAAAACAAGTCAGATATGAGAAAATATATATCCAGAAATAAGGTAGATATCATCCTAACTGATGTTGTCACATTAATATACAGAAAGCGAGGGACGGTTCAGAGCGGGTGGGATGGAGAGAGTCTTTCATTTCGTAGCAAACCCATTATGACCATAGACTACCAGGTTGACTCCAGCAGCAATACAACAGGATATTAAACATATTATGTTCAGCCCATCGCTAATTTCTAAATGATTTTATCAACATCGCCATAATCACATGAATGAATGCTGTGTGTACAGATGAAGGCTGCCCTGCTTGACCATAATGTTAGAACACATTATTATGTGACTCCTGTCTTTCAGCAAAGTCATTTTAAAGTCAGATTCAACAACAGAACAAATGAGACATATAACAGTGAGAATGAATGGTAAGAGATAAGAGATAGCACCCTAAGTCATTGGGTGCGTCACAATTTTATACTCCTGAGCGGTGCAATGGTCTAAGGTACTGCAATGCTGTGCAAAAGGTGTCACTACAGACCCTGGTTCAATCCTGGGTGCTGCACAATTGGCCCAGTGTTGTCTGGGGTAGGCTGTCATTGTAAATAAGAATTTAATCTTAACTGACTTGCCTAGTTAAATAAAGATACAATTAGCAACCTATTTAGTGCACTGCTTTTGACCAGATGCCTGGGAATACAGTAGGGTGCTATTGGGATATGCAGGGCCTCAACTACTAAACTGGGGGGGCAGAGTAAGGGGGAAAACTCAAGTACAGTCAGTGTCTGTCTCTTTAACTATGACATTTCATTGCCAGGCGAGTTGAAACCAGTGAGCAGAATAGGTCAGTTCAGTTGACTTCTCAGCATGCCTCAGTGCTTGCTCTCTCGCTCTCTCGCTCTCTCTGTCTCGGGCTTTCTCTCTGCCGAGTCATTCCATGTCATTTCAGCAAGCCATCGTTTCTGTAATTGGAAAATCGTCTCTGTAGTTGGAAACATAATTAGCATTCCTGAAATATTATTTTTTTTAAATTTAATTTGATCTCTGTGAAATTAAGCTAATTGTGTGCACCCAAATGATACACATAATATTCTACAAATATAGTACCCAAAAATCGATTTGGACCAAACTTTTTCCTACCATTGAGTAAGACATGAAGAATCCAATAACAGGGTCAAAAGACACCCACGGAGCCCCCACACCAATTCCACCCCAACAACCAGTATTCAGTGGCAGTTCTCTGACAGATTATGCCTAAGAGGAGAACAAACTGAATTGCGTTCATGGAGGACTGGCTTGAATTGTGAGGATGACCATACAATTTATTTTCAACATGAGCAAAAGATATTGGTTTTCTACCCAAAGTTGCAAAGAAAAATATATATTTATAAACCAAACATGCAACAATTTCAACGATTTTACTGAGTTACAGTACAAATCAGTCAATTAGGCCTTAATCTTGGTCATAGATAGCTTAAAAAAAAGGTAGGGGCGTGGATCAGAAAACCAGTCATTATCTGGTGTGACCACCATTTGCCTCATGCAGCGCGACACATCTCCTTCACATAGAGTTAATCAGGCTGTCCCACTCCTCCTCAATGGATGTGCAAAGTTGCTGAATTTTGGTGGGAACTGGAACCCGCTGTCGTACACTTCGATCCAGAGTAGGGCTGTCTGGAAATCATAGTCGACCAAGAGTCGTCTGTTCTTTTTTTTAAATGTGAATTCCTTCATATACTGTATAAACACATCCTATGTGTTTTAATCAAATCAACTATATGCACTGAGCTTGTCTGATGCTTAAAGCGAAAGGTTTGATGAAATAATTAAGACACACAAATGACTAGAGGGAGTCCGACCGCAATTGATTTGATTGTGCCGGGCCGGGCTCAGATTTGCTGCTCTGTGTTAAAAAAAGACAGTGAGTGACTGTGTGACTAGCACCCGTTGTCTCTCTCGCTCCTTCCTCCCTGCTGCAGCGACCACCACAGAACATCAGCAGTGTGTATCGCACTGTCCATGATGCTGAAGCTGCAACATAATTACAGCCATTTCTGACTGAATTGTGTAAAGATCTTTGCAACATGGGGCCGTGGATTGTATGCTGAAACATGAGGTGATGGCGGCGGATGAATGGCATGACAATGGGCCTTAGGTTCTAATTATCTTTGTGCATTCAAATTGAAATCGCTAAAATGCAATTGTGTTCGTTGTCGGTAGCTTATGCCTGCCCATATGTAACCGATGTGAAATGGCTAGCTAGTTAGCGGTGGTGCGCGCTAATAGCGTTTCAATCGGTGACGTCACCCGCTTTGAGACCTTGAAGTAGTGGTTCCCCTTGCTCTGCAAGAGCCGCGGCTTTTGTGGAGCGATGGGTAACGATGCTTTGTGGGTGACTGTTGTTGATGTGTGCAGAGGGTCCCTGGTTCGCGAGGGGACGGACTAAAGTTATACTGTTACACATACCATAACCCCACTGCCACCATGGGGCACTCTGTTCACAATGTTGACATCAGCAAACCGCTCGCCCACATGATGCCATACACGGTGTCTGTCAACTGCCCGGTACAGTTGAAACCGGGATTAATCCACAAAGAGCACACTTCTCCAGCATGTCAGTGGCCATCGACAGTGAGCATTTGCCCATTGAAGTCGATTACGACGCCGAACTGCAGACGCTAGTGAGAACAACGAGCACGCTTCCCTGAGGTGGTTTCTGACAGTTTGTGTAGAAATTATTCGGTTTTGCAAACCCACAGTTTCATCAGCTTTCTGGGTGGCTGGTCTCAGACGATCCCGCAGGTGAAGAAGACGGATGTGGAGGGGCTGACGTGGTTACACGTGGTCTGCGGTTGTAAGGCCGGTTGGACATACTGCCAAATTCTTTGAAACATTTTTGGAGGCGGCTTACGGGAGACAAATGAACATTTAATGTAATTCTCCGGCAACAGCTCTGGTGGACATTCCTGCAGTCAGCATGCCAATTGCACTCAAAACTTGGGACATCTGTGGCATTGTGTTGTGTGACAAAACTGCACATTTTAGATTGGCCTTTTATTGTCCCCAGCACAAGGTGAACCTGTGTAATGATCATGCTGTTTAATCAGCTTCTTGATATGCCACACCTGTCAGGTGGATGGATTATCTTGGCAAAGGTGAAATGCTCACTAACAGGGATGTAAACAAATTTGTGCACAAAATTTGAGAGAAATAAGCTTTTTATGCGTATGGAAAATTTCTAGGATCTTTTATTTCAGCTCATGGGACCAACACTTTACACATTGCATTTATATTTGTGTTCAGTATTAAACACAAGACACCAGCAACATGGATAAAAGGGTGCGGTGGCAGTAGCAAGAACACCGGCATCTAGTGGGCAAAACGTTGTACTTTCACACTCATTTATGGTAAATAATGCAAGGGACTTATTTAAAAAAACATCCCCAGATTCACAGGGAATACATTACATAGGATGAAGAAACAGACATAGAGAACTGATACTGTACACTAGTTGGTGGGGTGAGATTGGCGTGGGGTGGCTATTGATCCTTTTATTGAATTTCTCAGGCCTAACTCATTGTTAGGAAGAATTATGGTCCAAATCGGATATTAGGTACTATATTTATTGAAGATTATATGAATCCTATAAATTAAAATAGCTGAATAGCAATCAGTTTCTCAGAGATCAAATTATATTTCAACAAAATAATTTTGCAGGAATGCTAACCTTATCTGTTTCTAACTACAGAAATGATTTCAGAACATTATGAGATGGTAGGTGTCGAAATCCTTTTTCTTGTGTTTTTTGAGGTGGCTTGACGACCTTGTCTCCCGAGTGGCACAGTGGTCTAAGGCACTGTATTTCAGTGCTAGAGGTGTCACTATGGATACCCTGGTTCAAATCCAGGCTGTATCACAACTGGCTGTGATTAGGAGTCTCATAGGGTGGTGCAAAATTGGCTCAGTGTTGTCTGGGTTTGGCTGGTGTAGGCTGTCATTGTAAATAAGAATTTGTTCTTAACTGACTTGCCTTGTTAAATAAAAAAATGATCTCTATCTCTTTACCCTGTGACAGACAGAGAACAGTGAGGTGGGTACTACCTCTCTGACTGACTGGCCATTTGTATAATTGATATTGACACCCTGTAATTGCACCCCAGCTATGTTTAGGCCAATTAGGATTGTCTACAGGAGTCAATCTCTTGTTATTGCCTCGTCCGAAGCTTGGAAAGAAGCATTTCTATCATCACTTACAAAATATGTGTTTTGACATGCAGAAAGGCAAGCCAATATGCTATAATGGCTGACTATTAGTTGATCACTCATATTTTTTTGTGATGGACTGTATGGAAATTTACAATTTTAGTAGTTTGTTCTCATTCATTTAATGGACGACTGTGAGTCAGAAATGGGGATTGATTACTCTCTCTGCATGGTAGACCAGACCAGCTTGTTACCAGCCCATCTGCTTTAACCATCCATCTGGACAAGCGGCTCAGAGCAACGTCACTGTGCTGCTAGACCTAGGAGAACACTGCTGATAAATAGATCAACTAGATTGGCTTCATTCCAGATATGCATAATGCTATAATCTATTTTGATTGTAAATTCTATACTTGACAATACAAAGACTGGATTTATATAATCTGAGGCTGAATCTGCTAGTTAAAAACCACTCTTAAAGTGGCAATCTGGGATTGGTACATCCATTTTGGACTTTTAAATTAATTATACATTGATTAATGAAGAAAATAATTGATAAATGCCTCATGAGTTTAATTCCAGCCCCATCCCCTCAGCTGTTTAACAAAAAAGTGGCAAGGTGTCAACTTTGTTGTTGTTAGAATCCCAGATTTCCCCTTTAACTCAACAACTGTAGTGGAAAATCAATATTGTAAGCATTTCTCGAGTCAGTCAGGCAGTCAGTCAGTGTCGATCTCCGTCAAAAGCACCTGTCTTCTGAATCTAAATGAACTGACAGCTTTCATTTCAGTCCTGACAAGCATATACTGTAGCTACATAATGTCGGTATCAAGGGCTTACGTAAACTCTTTTTATGTATAATCCATCTAGGTTAAACAAAGCAACAGTAAACATGTCATCCCCCACAAAAATGTAATGGCTTATTTGACGGAATAGACGTTTAGTAGTGCTCAGGTTGTTACGAGTGTACTGATAAGTATGATACTTTGAGAAAAAACACTATATCGGAGTTGTGCCTGTTGTTCACACGCGTATCTGCCCTCTCATTGGATAGAATGGCTAGAATGATCTAGAACAGGGGTGTCAAACTCATTCCATGGAGGGCCTAGTGTCTGCAGGTTTTTTTTTCTTTCTTTCAATTAAGTCCTAGACAACCAGGTGTTGGGAGTTCCTTACTAATTAATGATCTTAATTAATCAACCAAGTACAAGGGAGGAGCGAAAACCCGCAGGCACTTGGCCCTCCGTGGAATGAGTTTGAGAGAGAATGAAAGACTGTTACCCAGGCTAACTGCCATCTATTTTTAACTTTTTTTTTTCATTGTTAGAGCAGCCACTATAATGGATAATCTGTGGTAACACACAATAACTGAAATGTGTTAGTCACACGCGATATCTCAATTGACCCAAGAGGGGGCGCTGCATCATTCATGGGAGACTGTTTACTGTTGCCTTGTTTTCCGTTGATGATGATGACCAGGACCTGCTAGTGGTAGTTTGGTGATAACTGCACTGTGCTTAACATTTTCAGTTAGGGATTCTTTCTTAACATTAAGTATCCCAATTTTGCTTAATGGCTCGCTTGCCCTTTTTTGACCTGTAAACCACAGGTTTCTACAAAGGGTTCCATCTCGGGTATCTTTAGGATTCTTGTGTTCAAGTACACAACTGAGAAAAAGTGGATCAATCTCTTTATATCTTTATCTGTAGACTAGAGATTGTTCATTGTTAAAGGGCATGCATGCATGCTATATAAAACTGAACTCGAATAAAGTTAAACACCATGGGAGCGATCTCAAGGCCCTTTCGCAGCACACGAAGTGACAAGGTCTTTGATTTCCTTAGCAGAAGTCCACAGAGATCGGAGAGAATCTCTGGCTTCTGAATCTAACTCTAGCCAGTCAGAAAAGTGAAATGTAGGTCTCCTAAATTAGTGTCAATAATTGGATTAGAACAAGGAAAAGCACACAGCTTCCAAAGAGGAGAGGGAGGTGTGTGCCGTGCGTCTGGAAGAACAGTCTTTAAAGAAGATAATCGTGTGCGCGAGAGAGAGAAAGAGAGAGAGAAAGAGAGAGCGAGAGAGCGAGAGAGCGAGAGAGCGAGAGAGCGAGAGAAAGAGAGAGAGAGAGAGAGAGAGAGAGAGAGAGAGAGAGAGAGAGAGAGAGAGAGAGAGAGAGAGAGAGAGAGAGAGAGAGAGAGTAATCCACTTTGCTTGACCAGCAGAAATCCACAAAGGAAAATAATGGTCTGTTCCACAGGGGAAAAGAAGTAGCACTGAGACAATTCTTACAGTAGAACAAGATGATCTCTGAGATCCAACCTCCTGCCAAATGTATGACCATATTATAGACACATATTTCCCTCAGATTACAGACCCACAAAGAATTAGAAAACAAATCCAATTTTGATAAACTCCCATATCTATTGGGTGAAATACCAGTGTGCAATCACAACAGCAAGATGTGTGACCTGTTGCCGCAAAAAAAGGGCAACAAGTGAAGAACAAACACCAATGTCAATGTAAACATATTAATATTAAACATATGTAATATTAAAGAGGTCTCAAGGTATTGCTCGCCTGAGGTAGAGTACCTTATGATAAGTTGTTGACCTCACTATCTACCAAGAGAGTTCTCATCTGTATTATTCGTAGCCGTCTATTTACCACCACAAAGTGAAGCTGGCACAAAGACCGCTCTCAAACAACACTATAAGGCCATAAGCAAAGAAGAAAATGCTCACCCAGAAGTGGCACTCCTAGTGGCCGGGGACTTTAATGCAGGCAAACTTAAATCAGTTTTACCAAATTTTTACCAGCATGTCACATGTGCAACCAGAATTTTTTAAATCCTAGACCACCTTTACTCCACACACAGAAATACATACAAAGCTCTGCTCCACCCTTCATTTTGGCAAATCTGACCACAATTCTTTCCTTCTGATTCCTGCTTACAAGCAAAAACTAAAGCAGGAAGCACCAGTGACTCCCTCAATACGGAAGTGGTCAGATGACGCAGATGCTACACTACAGAACTGTTTTGCTAGCACAGACTGGAATATGTTCCGGGATTCATCCAATGGCATTGTGGGGCGGCAGGTAGCCTATTGGTTAGCGTGTTACACTTGTAACCGAAAGGCTGCAAGATCAAATCCCCGAGCCGATAAGGTAAAAATCTGTCATTCTGCCCCTGAACAAGGCAGTTAACCACTGTTCCTAGGCTGTCGTTGAAAGTAAGAATTTGTTCTTAACTGACTTGCCTAGTAAAATACCTCAGTCATTGGCATCATCAATGACGTTGTCCCCACAGTGACAGTACGTACATATCCCAACCAGAAGCCATGGATTACAGGCAACATCTGCATTGAGCTAAAGATGAGCTAAAGATGCCGCTTTCAAGGAGCGGGAGACTAATCTGGACACTTGTAAAACATCCTGCTATGCCCTCAGACGAACAAGCAAAGTGTCAATAAAGGATTAAGATTGAATCCTACTACACTGGCTATGACGCTCGTCGGATGTGGCAGGGCTTGAAAACTATTACGGATTACAAAAGGAAACCCAGATGCCTTTCATGCTCGCTTCGAGTCAAGCAACACTGGAGCATACATGAGCTTCAGCTGTTCTGGATGACTGTGTGATAACGCTCTCGGTAGCCGATGTGAGCAAAACCTTTAAACAGGTCAACATTCACAAAGCCGCTGGGCCAGACAGATTACCAGGACATGTACTCAAAGCATGCGCGGGTCAAGTGTCTTCACTGACATTTTACTTTTTTTAACCCTTTTTTCTCTCCCCAATTTCATGGTATCCAATTGGTAGTAGTTACAGTCTTGTCTCATCGCTGCAACTCCCGTACGGACTCGGGAGAGGTGAAGGTTCGAGATCCATACGTCCTCTGAAACACAACCCAACCAAGCTGCACTGCTTCTTGACACAATGCCCATCCAACCCAGAAGCCAGCCGCACCAATGTGTCAGAGGAAACACCGTACACCTGGCCAGCGTGCACTGCGCCCGGCCCGCCACAGGAGTCGCTAGTGTGCGATAGGACAAGGATATCCCTGCCGGCCAAACCCTCCCTAATGACACTGGGCCAATTGTGACCCGCCCCATGTGCCTCCTGGTCGCGGCCGGCTGCGACAGAGCCTGCACTCAAACCCAGAATCTCTGGTGGCACAGCTAGCACTGCGATACAGTGCCTTAGACCACTGCCCCACCCGGGAGGCTTGTCACTGACATTTTCAACCTCTCCCTGACCGAGTCTGTAATACTTACATGTTTCAAGCAGACCACCATAGCATAGTCCCTGTGCCCAAGGAAGCGAAGGTAACCTGCCTAAATGCCCCGTGGCACTCCCGTCGGTAGCCATGAAGTGCTTTGAAAGGATGGTAATGGCTCACATCAACAGCATCCTCCCGGACACCCTAGACCCACTCCAATTCACATACCGCCCCAACAGATCCACAGATGACGCAATCTCAATCGCAGATTTAGCCATTAGACTGCTGAACAATTCATAAAAATCGCCACCGGACAATTTCCATTGAACCCCCCATCTGTACACTGCTGTTACTCGCTGTTTGTTTGTTACCTATGCATAGCCACATCGCCCCCACCTACATGTACAGATTACCTCAACTAGCCTGTACCCCTGCACACTGACTCGGTAGCGGTGCCCCCTGTATATAGCCTCATTATTGTTATTCTTATTGTGTTACTTTTTATTATTACTTTTTATTTTAGCTTACTTGGTAAATACTTTCTTCTTCTTGAACTGCACTGTTGTAAGGGCTTGTAAGTAAGCATTTCACGGTAAAGTCTACACTTGTTGTATTTGGCGCATGTGGCAAATAAAGTTTGATTTGATTTTATATGTTTCCCATGCCAATAAAGCCCCTTAAATTGAATTGAAATTGAATTGAGAGAGAGAGAATGAACTCATCTGATCTACACCAGGCAGAATGAACACATCTGACCTACACCAGGCAGAATGAACATGCCTGACCTACACCAGGCAGAATGAACACATCTGACCTACACCAGGCAGAATGAACATGTCTGACCTACAACAGGCAGAATGAACTCATCTGATCTACACCAGGCAGAATGAACACATCTGACCTACACCAGGCAGAATGAACACATCTGACCTACAACAGGCAGAATGAACTCATCTGATCTACACCAGGCAGAATGAACACATCTGACCTACACCAGGCAGAATGAACATGTCTGATCTACACCAGTCAGAATGAACACATCTGACCTACACCAGGCAGAATGAACACATCTGACCTACACCAGTCAGAATGAACACATCTGACCTACACCAGGCAGAATGAACACGTCTGATCTACACCAGTCAGAATGAACACATCTGACCTACACCAGGCAGAATGAACACATCTGACCTACACCAGTCAGAATGAACACATCTGACCTACACCAGGCAGAATGAACATGTCTGATCTACACCAGTCAGAATGAACACATCTGACCTACACCAGGCAGAATGAACACATCTGACCTACACCAGTCAGAATGAACACATCTGACCTACACCAGGCAGAATGAACACATCTGACCTACACCAGGCAGAATGAACACATCTGACCTAAACCAGTCAGAATGAACACATCTGACCTACACCAGTCAGAATGAACACATCTGACCTGCACCAGTCAGAATGAACACATCTGATCTTCCCCAAGGCAGATTGAACACATCTGACCTACACCAGGCAGAATGAACACATCTGACCTACACTAGTCAGAATGAACACATCTGACCTACACCAGGCAGAATGAACACATCTGACCTACACCAGGCAGAATGAACACATCTGACCTACACCAGGCAGAATGATCAAGCTAGCTACCGCTCTAACCCTTTGCAACAACATCCCTTGAGAAAGGCAGCAGCTGAAATGTCAGGGACAGCTGAACTATATTTAATTCAATAAATGTAAAGACTAACAAAATAATTATTTAAGATTTTTTGTGTGTGCACCCTCTCTCTGCATCAGGAGTGTCAAACAAATGTTGCCTGCGGACCGCATTCGCTCTTCACCGAGGTCTGGAGGCCCACACTGAAAATGTGTTATATTTCCTCGCTGGCAAAATGAGCAAAAAATAGCCCTCTATCCATTGTTTTTGGAATTTTCTACGCTCCCTGACAATTCAGCTTTCGCTTCGATGATTCTTAGCAACATGGAAAGAGTGAAGAGACAACTGTATATAAATGTAGGTCCAATATAATTTCTACACAGTTTCGATTTGGTTTTAGTCATTTCAATGTTGACTGAGGTTGCTTTTCCACCCGCAGTCCTTGAGTTTGACACGTGCTCTACATTAACCCTCTTGAATAGGGAAAGACTGAGAACTCAGTGGAATAACCAGGAAAGAATAGAGGAGAACTCTGTCTCCTAGTAACAGTCCAGTTATATATAATATATGCCATTTAGCAGACACTATTATTCAAAGAGACTTACAGTCATTCATGCATACATTTTACGTAAGGTTGGTCACTGGAATCAAACCCACTATCCTGGTGTTGCAAGCATCATGCTCTACCAACTGAGCTACAGAGGACCGAAGTCAACTAGCGAAACAACCAATACCCATCTCTATGTCTCGAGGCTGTCCAAGGTGGAGTCTTACTAGCCTACAGCAAGACTCCATTGACTTATTGCTGAGTACAGACTAAGTGCACAATGTAAGCTACATAGATACAAATACCAGAGGCAATTCATGAGAGATCATTTGAATTATAAAAGGTGTTCTCATCTCTTCTCTTGAGTCTGCGGGCAAATTGACTTTGCGGATGCTCTTTTGCCTTTTCAGAGACCAACCCAAGTACAGTCAAGTGAGATCTCTCCCCTTGTGAATCACTAAAACACTGCAGAGAGTCATTTCTCCTCAATCAAGAAAAAAGTTCAGCTAAAGTTCAAACCTTTTGTACAGTAATACAACACATCTCCTCTAGTGGCTCTTACATAAAGGGAACAGAAACCTCAGACAGTGGTATTTCACTTGATAAGGCCAATGGTGAGACGTCCAGCACCAAGAAAATAATACAACTAGTTCAGGTTAATTCTAGCAAACTAGAATAAAATTCTGTGATCAGGTAGTCAGTTAATAGTTCCTCTCTAGCTTGTACCTGGCTTCTGAGAGAGATAGAAAAACCCAGAGAGAGCAAGAAAGAGGAAAGATAGAGAGACATTGAAAGAGAGTCATCAAAATAGAGAGAGAGAGAGAAATATTGTTATTTGGTCCTAAACAGAATACCTGACCACTGTGACTGACCCAAAATCAAGAAAAGCTTTGACTATGTACATAGTACAGACTCAGTGAGCATAGCCTTGATATTGAGAGAGGCCACCATAAGCTCTCAAGAGAAGACAGGCTATGTGCCCAATGCCCACAAAATGAGGTGGAAACTGAGCTGCACATTTTAACTTCCTGCCAAATGTATGACCATATTCCCCTCAGATTACACAGATCCACAACGAATTTGAAAACAAATCCAATCTTGATAAACTCCCATATCTATTAGGTGAAATACCACAGTGTGAGACCACATCAGAAATATTTTTGACCTGTTGACACAAGAAAAGGGCAATCAGTGGAACACAAACACCATTGTAAATAAAATCTATATTTACCTGTTTATTTATTACCCTTTCTTACTTCAACTATTTGTACATTGTTACAACACTGTACATAGCCAATAATATAACATTTTAAGTGTCTATATTCTTTTAAAACTTTTGTTTATTAGGTTGTGACGTCCCTCCCACTCTGTCTTCTGGGATCTGTTTGGTAGTCTGCTTGTTGCAAGAGGACAGTGGGCAGTGCTGGGAGGATCGTCAGCTGATGTAGCGCACCTGGGCAGGCTTGGCCTGCATGCTATAAAGGGTGGCCACATCAGGCAACACCCTCTCTTGTCCCTGACTGGCAGGCTGGCTTCTACCACCTTTTGGTTGTTTGTCTGTTGTCACCAACACTGATCCTACAGATGTCCACAGCTTATGTTACATTTTTGTATTTATTATTTAGTTTAATAAACGTATTCCTTTTTACATTTAAGTCATGCGTTGTCTCCCTTTGTTGTTACAAACTATGAGCCAGGTTGTAACACAGTGGGTGCTCATCCAATTGGAGATTTTGGTTATATGGTAGTTTAGGTAGTATGTTATTTGGCATTTGGTTTGGACTCCATGTTTTGTGCATGGTAGGCGGTAGCACTGTGTAGGGGTAGTAATTGGGGCCAAATTGGTTTCAGCTGTGGTGCTGCAGTTCTTAGAATGCAATGTGGTACTATTTGTTTGGTAGTCTTTGTTAAAGCCAAAGTTTGGGAGTATCACGCATTTTAAAAACATTAAGTGTTTTTCATTGATTGTTTTAAACTTTAGGGTTTTTGTTTTGGTGGATCCTGGAAGGGAAGCAGCTTTTGTCCCCTGTGTTGGTCTACAAAGCCATTTGTGCCTATTTCCTAATCATTAGGGTTTTAGGTGCCGGTATATGTTACATTGATTTGGTAAGGATGTCGTCCCTTTTTAGGTTTCAGTGACTTGATCTCAAAAGGAGATCAATCATGTTGTTTTCTCTAGTGTGGTGGAGACTGCGGGTAGAGACAATTTGTGATGAATTGCCTTGGGAGCACTTCCTTGGATTCAGATCAGTCACTGGCTGTACGGTTGCCTTTTCTGTTTCTGATGGAACCAGTGCATAAATACCCCCTGCCAGTGTCTGCACGAAGACTAGGGTTGAGGTTAAATAGTCAGTTAGATGGGTATATTAGTTAGACTAGGGCTGGGGAGGGTCCATTTTGTGTTGGTTGTCCTTCACATTATCAGGGTACACTATGTACAGGTTTTTGTCGCAGTCTAATTGGTACTTTAGTTGAGTTTATCATGGCTAGTAATGTGGACAAGTTGAGTGCCTGTCTGAAGCAGTGCACTAAAGAGCAGATGGCACAGATTGCTGAGCACCACAATATTGAATTAGATCGTAAGCAATTGAAAAACATTATGAAGGCCAATCTAAAAGCCAAACTAGTTGAGGAAGGAATCCTAACTGTTCGAGAGCCACAGTTTGTTACTCCAGTTGTGTCACCAGGTGTCACTGGTTTAAGTTTTGAGCAACGAGTTAATGCTGCAACTAGAAAAATAGCAGATTAAACAAACTGAGTTGGCAAAATGGCAGATGGAACAGTATAAACTAGACCTAATCAGAGAGGGTAAACTTAGACAAGAGTCATCAGTTTTGCCAGTAACAAACTATCCAACTGAGGATGTAAGAAATGTGCATTTACTTCCTAAGTTTAATGAAAAGGACCAAGAAACATGTTTCTCTCTGTTTGACGAGTAGCAGAATCTAGAGATTGGTCTGATGCAGATCGTACTTTACTGCTACAGTGTGTGTTAACTGGTGAAGCTCAAGAGGCCTGTTCAGCGTTAAGTTGAGAAGATTCAGGTCTATGAAACGGTGAAAAAGTAGGTGGTAAAAGCTTACGAATTGGTCCCTGAGGCTTATAGTCAGCGTTTCAAATTGGAAGAGAGGTGTCAAGCAAACCTACGTAAAATTTGCGTGCAATTTAGTGTCTCAGTTTAATCGTTGGTGCTCTGTCTCAGAGGTAGACACATTTGAGGAACTGTCTGATCTAGTGGTACTTGATCAGTTTAACAATTCAGTACCAGATCGTGTCGCAACTTATATTAGTGAGCACAAGGTGAAAACTCTGTGTGGCAGCAGTTCTACCAGATGAGTATGTCTTGACTCATAAAAGCTTTTTTTGTGGATCCTGGTCATCGTACTGAAACTGCCCGTACTAGAGTACTTCTACCCTCACCAAAAGTTTTCAAGGTTTGGAGCAGATCAATGCTTTAAGGTTGATTGTGGCGTACAAGGTAGAAATGATCTAAACAGAGTTTGTAACTACTGTCAAGGTAAGGGACACTGCAAAAATGAATGTCCTGTCCTTAAAGCAAAAGCAAAAAATTCTGGTGGCAACTCAAAAGTACAGTTTTCTGGCCTAGCTATATCACTTAGTCCAAGTACTGTATCTCAGCTTGAGAAGCATGCAGATCCTTTTGGAAAAGCCAGTGCTTCTGACTATGCTGCATACATTTCTGAGGGTTATATTTTCCTGGTAGGATGGGATGAGAAAGTGCAAGTCGAAATCTTGCGAGACACAGGCTCTGTGGAATCATTTGTTTGTGAGTCAGATACAGGTGATTCTATACTCCTTTATGGGATGGGGTTGTTTGTTTTTCCTGTGCATACATTGAAACTTGACTCAGATCTTGTGAAAGGTTTGTGTTGGTGCATCCTCATCTACCAGTTCAGGGTATTGGTCTCATTCTGGGTAACCAGTTAGCTGGTGTAGAGGTCAGGGTTGAGGTGCCACCACCTTGTGGTTACACAGCAAACCCCTGTTCTCCCTGCTCCTGAGGAGTCAGACCCCTGTTGTCCCTGCTCCTGAGGAGTCAGACCCCTGTTGTCTCTGCTACTGAGGAGTCAGACCCCTGTTGTCCCTGCTACTGAGGAGTCAGACCCCTGTTCTCCTTGCTCCTGAGGAGTCAAACCCCTGTTCTCCCTGCTACTGAGGAGTCAGACCCCCGTTCTCCCTGCTACTGAGGAGTCAGACCCCTGTTCTCCTTGCTCCTGAGGAGTCAGACCCCTGTTCTCCTTGCTCCTGAGGAGTCAAACCCCTGTTCTCCCTGCTACTGAGGAGTCAGACCCCTGTTCTCCCTGCTCCTGAGGAGTCAAACCCCCGTTCTCCCTGCTACTGAGGAGTCAGACCCCTGTTCTCACTGCTCCTGAGGAGTCAGACCCCTGTTCTCACTGCTCCTGAGGAGTCAAACCCCTGTTATCCCTGCTCCTGAGGAGTCAGACCCCCGTTCTCCCTGTTCCTGAGGAGTCAGACCCCTGTTCTCCCTGCTCCTGAGGAGTCAAACCCCCGTTCTCCCAGCTCCTGAGGAGTCAGACCCCCGTTCTCCCTGCTACTGAGGAGTCAGACCCCCGTTCTCCCTGCTCCTGAGGAGTCAAACCCCCGTTCTCCCTGCTACTGAGGAGTCAGACCCCTGTTCTCACTGCTCCTGAGGAGTCAGACCCCTGTTCTCACTGCTCCTGAGGAGTCAAACCCCTGTTCTCCCTGCTCCTGAGGAGTCAGACCCCCGTTCTCCCTGCTCCTGAGGAGTCAGACCCCTGTTCTCCCTGCTACTGAGGAGTCAAACCCCCGTTCTCCCTGCTCCTGAGGAGTCAGACCCCCATTCTCCCTGCTCCTGAGGAGTCAAACCCCTGTTCTCCCTGCTCCTGAGGAGTCAAACCCCCGTTCTCCCTGCTCCTGAGGAGCCAGACCCCCGTTCTCCCTGCTCCTGAGGAGTCAGACCCCCGTTCTCCCTGCTCCTGAGGAGTCAAACCCCTGTTCTCCCTGCTCCTGAGGAGTCAGACCCCCGTTCTCCCTGCTCCTGAGGAGTCAAACCCCCGTTCTCCCTGCTCCTGAGGAGTCAGACCCCTGTTCTCCCTGCTCCTGAGGAGTCAAACCCCTGTTCTCCTTGCTCCTGAGGAGTCAAATCCCTGTTCTCCCTGCTAGTGAGGAGTAAGAACTCTCCAGATAGTCTATCCAGCTTATCTATCCAGTTATCTATCCAGCGTGTGCAGTGACACGTGTCATGAGCCGTGAGGTGTCAGTAACTGAACATAATTCTGTCTGTTACAGAACCATTTGACTCGCCTTTGCCTGAACATCTCCATCTGTTTCTTGTGATGACTTGTTGAAGGAACAGCAGGATGTCCCCTATTTGAAGAAACTGTTTGCCAGAGGTTGTCAGGAGAGTACACGATTTAATCCAAATGATTTGGTTTTTGGACATGCGGCGCGTGGCCCTCTGGCTGTGTTTCAGGACAGCTGCGGAACAATAGAGCCACCACTAAATGTGCTTGATTATGTCAATGGTTTTCGTAATAGACTGCCCTCTGCTAGTGAAATGGAAAAAGAGAAACTGGAAAGTGCACAAGTAAAGATGAAGAATATTTATGACTGTCGGTCTGAACATAGACAATTTAGCCCTGGTGACCAGGTTTTAGCTGTTACCTATTGTAGGTTCTCCTTTTCAGACTAATTTCACTGGTCCTTTCACGGTGGTGCGCAAGTGTCTGAACAGAACTTTGGTTTGCATAATACACCTGCAACATTCCAGCACTTCATGAACCGTGTTGTCTCTGGTCTGGGTGGATGTGCATGCATGGCTTCCACCACCTTTTGTTTTTTTGGTCTGTTCTCACCATACAACATTTTTGTATTTATTATTTAGTTTAAATGTATTCCTTTTTACATTTAAGTAATGTGTGGTCTTCCCTTTTGTTGTGCCCACTGGAGCTACTGCTTCTTGTGTTAAGCTGATAGGAGTGGAACCCGGTGTGGTTGTCTGCTGCAATAGCCCATCCGTGACAAGGACCGGGGAGTTATGCATTCCCAGATGCCGTTCTGCACACCACTGTTGTAATGCACTGTTATTTGCCTGTTTGTGGCCCGCCTGTTAGTTTGCAGGTTTCTTGCCATTCTCCTTCAACTTCTCTCATCAACGAGCTGTTTTCGCCCACAGGACTGCTGCTGACTGGATGTTTTTTTGTTTGTTGCACCATTCTCTGTAAACCGTAGACTCTGTCGTGCGTGAAAAGCCCAGGAGGCAGGCCGCTTCTGAGATACTGGAAGCGCCGCACCTGGCACCGATGATCATACCACGTCAGTCGCTTAGGTCACTTGTTTTACCCATTCTAACGGTCAATCGAACAGTAACTGAATGCCTCGATGCCTGCTTAATATAGCAAGCCACGGCCACGTGACTCACTGTCTGTAGGAGCGAATAATTTTTGTGAACAGGGTGGTGTACCTAATAAACTATGTTTCTCATGCCAATAAAGCCTTTTGAATTGAAAAAATTATAGAGGGACATACAGGGACAGAGAAACAAAAAGAGAATGCAAGGGAGATAGAGACTTATGGGGAGAGTGAAAGAGCGAGCGAGAGGGAAAGATGGAGTGAGAGAGAAAGAGACAGACGGAGAAAAAAAGAGCGCGCGAGAGAGTTCTGCATTGATTACATCACCTGCCCTCCCTACACCAGGAATAGCGCTGCTCCACCTGCTCGGCCTTGGTACAATACACACTACTACTGTACTGCATGCCAGGGAGAGGGGAAAATAGAGAGGGAGGAGAGAGCAAGCTGAAACATTAAATTGAGAACACAATACTAGAGGAAACGAGAAAGGGAGTGGAGGGAAAAGGGAGAGGTACAGTTAAGAAACACAGTACAGTATGTGTTTGTAATACATGGACGTGAGCCAGTGAGTTAGTAGTGAGTGACAGGCTGGCCCCAGGGCGAGAGGAGAGGCAGTGTTATAGGGTTAAGTCCTAAATGGCACCCTATTCCCTATATAGTGCACTACTTTTGACCAATACCAATAGGTGTCTGGTCAAAGTAGTACACTATATAAGGAATAGGGTGCCATTCTATGGACACACAGAAAATGTGTTCAGTTCACAAGAGGAAATATGACTGTTCCTCCCTTTGTGCTCAGTGCTCAGCCTATATTTCTAAACAAACATGCTCTGCTCATCTAAAATGTATTCTCCTCCAGTACTGTTAACAATGAAGTGATAACATTAGAAAGGGATTCATTCCTATTCTATCCTTTCCAAGATTATAGCCCAGCCCCAAACATTGTCTGAATCCCAAATGGCACCCTATTCCCTATATAGTGCACTACTTTTGACTAGAACCATATTGCCAAAAGTTATGCACTAAATAATGAATAGGATGCAATTTGGAACGCTACCGTAGCCTTCTACTGAGTCCTGGACCCGGGAGCCAAGGAAAGGAAGTGACAGCAGCCTGAGGAAACCGCAGCGTTTCCTGTTGTTGGCACGAGACACAACTGGCACCCTGCCTGCTGAATCCTAAAGGCCCCATTCACATAGGCAGGATATAGGCATGCTGAGGACTGAGGAAGGCTGAGAACATGGAATAGCAAGTAAGCGAAAGAGTGAGGGGGGGGGGGGGGGGGGGGGACATGCAATGGTGAGGCTACTAGGAGAGCTGAAAAACAAGTTCACTTAAATTCACAGTATTTAGAGATTGGAAGTGGGGATAGGAAGGGGATAGGGAAATGCCTTAATATAACCCTATACAGCATACCCCTTTCAGGAATCAATAACAATGGTGTAGCATTAGTCTATACAGTAAACACAAACATATGCATGTACAGTATATACATGAATACATGCATGTCTATGATCAATAGATACTTCATATACTACTGCAACATTAGTGATGAGCCTCTATCAGACGGAATGTCATTTCATGTGAATGACATGATCCACTTAGCTAGCTAGACACAAACACTTACCAGATTAGATGAATGCTTGGTTGGGGATCAAGGGGGGATTAGTGATCACCAGATTAGATGAATACTTGGTTGGGGATCAAGGAGGGATTAGTGATCACCAGAGTAGATGAATGCTTGGTTGGGGATCAAGGGGGGATTAGTGATCACCAGATTAGATGAATGCTTGGTTGGGGATCAAGGGGGGATTAGTGATCACCAGATTAGATGAATGCTTGGTTGGGGATCAAGGGGGATTAGTGATCACCAGATTAGATGAATGCTTGGTTGGGGATCAAGGGGGATTAGTGATCACCAGATTAGATGAATGCTTGGTTGGGGATCAAGGGGGATTAGTGATCACTCACAATCCCAAACAATTTGTGTTTTCTGATATAATGTTTCATTTCTCAAAGTGCCTAATCAAATCTGAAGAATATAGGCTATGTACTGTAGTGGTGTTTGTTATGGTGAAGCAAGCAGGTGACTCAAAGTCTTCCTGTCTGGTTACTGCTAGAGATGGAAGAGGCCACACACCATGGAATGAAAATGTATATTTCAACTAAATCCCTTTTATGACCATTGGATAATGATGACACATAGTGCTTTATGGCCAAACAAAGGTTTTTAAACAATCTGACTATAAAGGGATGCAATGTTTTCACTACCTTTACATGGAGAATGGTTTAGTCTATTTCATCACTGAATGCAGATTGAACAGTGAGCTAAGCCTTTGCTATCAGTGCATATAAATGTAGCCTACTGTCAGACAAAAGTTTGCTAGGTGCAAATGAGCTGAACTTGACATGAATCACAAATTCAACAGCTCGTGTGGATTTCTCGCTTTACGCTGGATTTCTTCACAGTCACACAGACATCTTTAAGATGCTTAGAGGACTTACTTTGCGAACACTTACCATATTTACTTGTAAAGTATGACACCATGGTTATGTTCCAAATGGCACACTATTCCCTACAAAGTGCACTACTTTTAACAAATACAAATTAGGGACTAAGCCCATCACATTCCACCTGCAGGCATGACATGCGACTGAAATGACTTCCAGTCTACCAGAGGACACAAGGTTCACTAACAGAACAACAGAGTAAAAGCAGAACAGAACACAAATTAAATCTCTTAACATTTCCTGGATTACCACATATATCAGCATTCACCATCACCACACATACAATCAATGCTTCTGAACTGATCATACATTGATCAGACAGAAATCCTTATGAAGACTTACCCTTGAAGTCCCATCACAGCTATGGAGTTGACCCAGTCCTAGTAAGAACTGTCACTTCTGATCTCAGATGCAGAATTCAGATAACTAACAGAGATAGGAGCTAGAAGAACCCGTTCTAATTTTGGCACCCAGAACCAAATAATGTTAATGTCACGAGAGATTAGTTCCTAAACCATTCATATGAATGCACCACATCAAAAGCTAACAGTGCTGTCCATCTAACCACACCAACCGTATGGCTTTCTACTGAATGAGCGGTCTCCTGCCAGCTCTGGGCTATTTATCTACGGGTCTGTCCTGAGAGGGCAGTGCACTGGGCAGAGAGAGCAGGTTGCTGCTGTCTGCAGACAGACATACCTCTCTGTGTGTGGCTGTGGCTAGCTTGGCCTGGGTAGAGTGTAATGTGTGGCTATGCTGTGGGCAGGAAGACTGGGAGCCAGCTGCCTGGCAGGCACATAGTGTTCTGGATTCAGCACTGGAACCCTGGCCTGGCCTACAGGTCCGTCTCACTACTCATGAAAGAAACATTCTTCAGCTCCGTTTACACTAATCCAGCTGCACCTTGCCCTCTCCTTCACTCTCAACCCAGAATGGTTCTCCATAGCTCTGGTCCAGGGCACTAAATCAAATCAAATCAATTTATATAGCCCTTCTTACATCAGCTATTATCTCAAAGTGCCTTTACAGAAACCCAGCCTAAAACTCCAAACAGCAAGCAATGCAGGTGTAGAAGCGCCTTCAGCGCCAGCAAGCCGCACATAACGGCCTGGACCAGAGCTCGGTTCTGGACCTGTGTGGTGGTTGTTAGAGGGATTCAGAGAGAGGGGGCACACAGTAGTTGTATGTTCAAACCCAATGGGAGCTGTGGATAGGTAAGGTGAACATGAGGTACAAATGGATCTGCTTGCTTTATAGGTATCATGGAGTGTTTTCAGACAATTCAGGATCTAAATACTGTGCATCAAAGAGAGACATAATATATATATTTTAAACTGTTACAATATTTGGGTCATTGCTGCTACTGAAGTAACAATCCTATATCAAAGACTTGGCTGGACAGCTGTACCTTCAGTATGCCTTCAGTCAGACTAGGCTGGTGGGTCAAGAGGCTTTTCTGTGTCTGCAGACTACTAGGCCTGTCAAGCAGCTACTAGGCCTGTCTGATCACAGTGGAGGCTAAAGTAGCCTTCTAACTCAGAAGCTCTGCTATGTGTGCCCACTCGGCCATACAATGTAAGGGGCTGTGTTACCTCACTGGCTGGTGGGACATGATGTAACGATATAATGACAATCACGATGTGCGTCCTAAATGGCACCTTATTCCCTAAATAGTGCACTATTTTAACTCAAACTTCCTAAGTGTTCAATTAAGTGTGGCTCACTCTGTTACCCACAATGAGGCTGATTTGAGGAATGTATCTTCTCCTCTTGTAAAGATCAACTGGTTGTGAGTGACTGGACTGGTAAGAATGACAAATAGCTATAGGGAAAACACCATAATCATCATGTTCTAACCCAGGGCTCTCCAACCCTTTTCCCAAAGAGCTTCCATCCTGTAGGTTTTCGCTCCAACCCAAATCTAATGTACCTAAATCTAATAATTAGCTGGTTGATAAGCTGAGTCAGGTTAGTTACAGCTGGGATTGGAGCGAAAACCTCCAGGAAGGTAGCTCCCAAATGGCACCCTATTCACTATAGTGCAGTGCACTACTGTTGACTAGGGCCCATAGGGCTCTGTTCAAAAGTAGTACACTACTATGTAGAGTATGTAGAATAGAGTGATATTTGGGACACATCCTTACTTTCTTTCAGACTGGTTCTCATCATATAAGGCCAGAACAAGCCAAAGCCCACGGCACTAAGCCTGTACATTTACAAAACATGAATCACCTCCTGCAGAGGGTTATACAAGCAATGCCCACTACTGTACGTCAGCAGAATTATTTGGTTGACATTATCCTACATAGGCTCATTAGGCTTGCCAATTCATATTCACAACAACATGAAAATACCCTAATTTGGCCTGATCTTCAATTGCTGACTGATATTATGATAAACAAAGAGTATGTAACAAAAAAAGAGGGCAAAGAGAACATTGATTATTGAAGAAAACAAGGGTGTTGTTCAAGAACAGTTTGACACATTTAAATAGGTGGGTTCACTGTGCTGCCATGGAGGTGGTGTCCTATGAGTCCCCCAAAAAAGTATCCACTGCAGGGGTATTCAACCGGGGGTCAAGGTACTGCAGGGGTTCCACAATATTTTAAAGTGATCATTTATTTATTTGTTCAATGTTTTTATGAATATCGCCAGCAACAACGGAATAAACACATTTTGACAGGTGTATAAAATTGAGCACACAGCCATGCAATCTCCATAGACACATTGGCAGCAGAATGGCCTTACTGAAGAGCTCAATGACTTTCAACGTGGCACTGTTATAGGATGCCACCTTTCCAACAAGTCAGTTTGTCAAATTTCTGCTCTGCTAGAGCTGCCCTAGTCAACTGTAAGTGCTGTTATTGTGAAGTGGAAACATTTAGGAGCAACAACATCTCAGCCGTGAAGTGGTAGGAACACAAGCTCACAGAACGGAACCGCCAAGTGCTGAAGCGTGTAAAAATCGTCTATCCTCAGTTGCAACACTCACTATCGAGTTTGAAACTGCCACTGGAAGCAACATCAGGACAATAACTGTTTGTTGGGAGCTTCATGAAATGGGTTTCCATGGCCGAGCAGCTGTACAGAAGCCTAAGATCACCATGTGCAATGCCAAGTGTTGGCTGGAGTGGTGTAAAGCTCGCCGCCATTGGACTCTGGAGCAGTGGAATCACGCTTCACGATCTGGCAGTCCTACGGACAAATCTGGGTTTGGCTGCCAGGAGAACGCTACCTGCCCGAGTGCATAGTGCCAACTGCCAAGTTGGTGAAGGAGGAATAATGGTCTGGGGCTGGTTTTCATGGTTGGTGCTAGGCCTCTTAGTTCCAGTGAAGGGAAATCTTAACGCTACAGCATACAATGACATTCTAGACGATTCCGTGCTTCCAACTTTGTGGCAACAGTTTGGTGAAGGCCCTTTCCTGTTTCAGCATGACAATGCCCACGTGCACAAAGCGAGGTCCATACAGAATGGTGTGTCGAGATTGGTGTGGGAGAACTTGACTAGCCTGCACAGAGCCCTGACCTTAACCCCATCGAACACCTTTGGGATGAATTGGAACGCCGACTGCAAGCCAGGCCTAATCGCCCAACATCAGTGCCGACCTCACTGACGCTCTTGTGGCTGAATGGACGCAAGTCCCCGCAGCAATGTTCCAACATCTAGTGGAAAGCCTTCCCAGAGAAGTGGAGGCTGTTATAGCAGCAATGTTCCAACATCTAGTGGAAAGCCTTCCCAGAGAAGTGGAGGCTGTTATAGCAGCAATGTTCCAACATCTAGTGGAAAGCCTTCCCAGAGAAGTGGAGGCTGTTATAGCAGCAATGTTCCAACATCTAGTGGAAAGCCTTCCAAGAGAAGTGGAGGCTGTTATAGCAGCAATGTTCCAACATCTAGTGGAAAGCCTTCCCAGAGAAGTGGAGGCTGTATAGCAGCAATGTTCCAACATCTAGTGAAAAGCCTTCCCAGAGAAGTGGAGGCTGTTATAGCAGCAATGTTCCAACATCTAGTGGAAAGCCTTCCCAGAGAAGTGGAGGCTGTTATAGCAGCAATGTTCCAACATCTAGTGGAAAGCCTTCCCAGAGAAGTGGAGGCTGTTATATCAACTCCATATTAATGCCCATGATTTTGGAATGAGATGTTCGACGAGCAGGTGTCCACATACTTTTGTTCGTGTAGTGTATCTTTCTAGCTACTAGGCTATGTTATAGTTTATACTTCCTCTTCCAATTATAATGTCAGGATGTCAAAATAATTAAAAACTATTTACCATATCTATATATTTTAAAATGTTGATTATTTCTCCTTGCCATTATCATTGATGGGGTCCCTGGTCGCGGCTTTGCCTGGCACGGGTCCCTGGTCACCTGTTTGCCTGGGAGGGGTCCCTGTGCAAGGAAATACCCCTGATCTACTGAATCGGATAAGAGCCATGCTGGGAATTGTTAAGTGTATGTGCAGCCTACCTCCACAGACATCACTGTAGTGTAGTTCAATTTCCTACTTCACAAACCATTCCATGACAGATATAGCTTACATCCCTTATGGAATATAAAAATCCTATATAAACATAAACAAATACAAATAGCACACCACACACGCAAAGCACATCATAAACAAAACAAAATTAACATTCCGTTGACGCAAGCAGAGCACAGACTGCCTCGATATGTGTTGTTACATTGTAACAACACGTAACAGCTGCGTCCAAACAACATGCACAGCTAATCTGTAACATTTACATTGTAACAATATGATGTTATGTATCCAGGTTTACCTTGAATTCAGACTATTGCTTGTCAGTTTTCTTGAGGAAGAACAGGAGCCTTGTTTTCCATCCAGACTATCCTTTCAAACGACCTTTTCTAGTCGTTGCAGTTTGGCTCAAGTATTATTGACAACAGCCTTGCTGTCAGTGGACATCAACATTTATGTCACTCTCTTCTTAAAAAGTATAATAGACAGCTCTAGTAGTTGGTGCGCTTATCAAAATCAACTGTTCGGTGAAAAGATGTCATTTGTATGCGTTATAGAGCCGAAAAGCTCAGGAGGGGAAATTGCTGTATTCTGAGATATGTGGCACCGCGAAGAGCCCTCTGTCGAGCACAAGGCGTCATGAACAGGGTTTTCCCTGATTATGAGGTAATCCCTTTCAGTGTTTGGGAAGGAAAAACACAAGCATAAAACAATTAATGTAACAGTACTGCCACCTGCTGTTTGGATTGAGTCGTATTATGGAATAATGTGTATTTATAGGAGAAATCAGCCTTAAAATCTGTAAAACATTTTTTACCAGTAGGATATGCAAGACAATACAACAAGACTCACTGAATATTAGCAATCATTGATTAAACTGCTTCTTAATTGTTAAGAGTAAACGTGTTTTGGCCCTTAGCCTTCGCCAGGGTTGAGTTTTACAGATAGAGAAATGAAGGAGGATGTTATATATATTTTTTCTAAATTACCTCCTTCCATTGAAAAGTACAACACGATGTACCCACAATCTATTGATCAGTTTACCTCTAAAAACAATTTGTGAGATTTTTGTACCTCATTAACATCACCTGTTGTTTTGTATTGCCATTGGTCCCTGAACATTAGGAAATATATTAGTGAATTCAGGTGGGTAGTTGCCCCGACCAGGATTTGAACCTGGGACCAGCAACTGGCTCAGGATTTGAACCTTGGACCATCAACTGTTAAGCCAACACCTGAACCGTTACACCAAGAGGTCCAAACCTCTTGATGAGGTTGCAAGGTGTTGTGTTAAAGTCATTACATTTCCCCCTTCCTTTAGGAGAGCATGTCCCCACGGTTCTCTCCACCAAGTCCCTTGCGTGTACACACCTCTCTAGCCCATCCCACACCAATGTAGCAAAAGGGGTAGCTCTGACCAGGACTCAAAACCAGTTCCAGCGTTTGTCAGGGCAACACTTTAACCATTACACCAAGAGGTCTGAACCCCTTGATGAGGTCGCTAGGTGTTGGGTTAAGGTCGCTATAATATAAAAGCCTCCATCTCTAACTGCTAAACCTGCAAAGCGGCGAAATTCATTGTTTTTACTTAAAACAATTTAGTTTTAAAGTATTGTTTAAATGTTACTGCATTCTGCATTATTCCGCCTTGAATGAAATAAATCGAATCAAATAACAATAAAGAAGCATTTTTTTCAACTTCTGACTTTCCTCCAAGACCTGCTGAATTTCCTCTTCACAACAACTGAAGTGAGGATGTAGGCTACGGCAAACACTCTGTTTCTACTTTTGTAATTGAAAGAAGTGCTAGGACTAGTTGAGAGCTAGGAGATATGAACAGGAAAGTAAAAACATGAACCTCAAAAACATAAACCTTGCAACCTTTTTTTCCCGATACATGTTTTCATAGCCCTCGTGCCTCTGTCAAAGGTCAAAGGACATCAAACGAGCTACTTTGTCTTTCCTCAGCTAAATTGTACTGTTACTTTTTGGCAAATAGTGTCACCAGCAGCAGCTCACATACTTTCTCCAATGTCTTTAATAAGTCCTTCATATTTTTACAGTAGCTTACCTTTGGTAAATATCTGTCTACATAGAGGTCACAATGTTCACAGACATGGCCAGTGTTTTGAATCATGTGTTGGACTACTATCCTTCCCTTTCCTGTCTTCCTAAAGTACATTGCATTGATTCCCCTGCACTCCCATCACCAGAGGCTAACAGATCCATCAGGAGCATCAAATAAATCACACCAAAGCTAGAGAGTCCTGTTCAGTGTGTGTGTGTGTGTGTGTGTGTGTGTGTGTGTGTGTGTGTGTGTGTGTGTGTGTGTGTGTGTGTGTGTGTGTGTGTGTGTGTGTGTGTGTGTGTGTGTGTGTGTGTGTGTGTGTGTGTGTGTGTGTGTCTTATAATGCTGCCAGGCAGATAATGATTGGTGGTTGGCGTTGTCTTTGGATTCACTCTACCTGGATGCGTTCCAAATGGCTCCCTAGTCCCTATGCTCTGGTCAAAAGTACTGCACAATACAGGGAATATGGTGTCATTTGGGACACAGCCCTGCCTGATGCTGGGTGAATTTCCCAGAGAACAGTCCATAGGGCATGAGTGTCAGAGACACATCAGAAACTGAAACCTAAAGCAACATCAATGGCAGCCTCTGAAATATTACACCTGATATAGAGGGAAGGCTTATAAATGTTTTTAAAGACATCTATACAATGTTTTTCTGTCACCTGAAACCCTATTAATTGAAGGGCTGATGACAGCTTTATTGAGTGTACATTATGTTTGTTAAGTTACTGTCACCATATGGATGTCATGTACATGTGAGTCACTATTTGTGAGTCACTATTTTAGAGTACGGAAGTACTGCAGGGCAGTGGAGGCTGATGGGAGGAGCTGTAGGAGGATGGGCTCATTGTAATGGCTGGAATGGAATAATTGAACGGTATCAAACTCATAAAAAATATGGAAACCACGTATTTGACTCCGTTCCATCAATTCCATTCCAGCCATTACAATGAGGCTGTCCTCCTATAGCTCCTCCCACAGCCTCCACTGCTGCAGGAGTTGGATGCATTTCTGTACTGAAGATGTAAAGGCTATAATCCACTAGATGGTGCCAAATAGCTTATTATGAGGACATGGCTTCACTCACAGCCCTAGAGCAGCATTTATCAAACTCGGTACAGAACCGTCTGTGCTCTATAGCCAACTCTAGCCTGGTCCCAGATCTGTTTGTACTATGTGCTGTATAGCCAATGGCCGAAAGAGTTGTCTACACAGCACAAACAGATCTGGGACCGGGCTACTTGTCTACTGTACTACCCCCCCAAAAACGGACTGAAAAATGAAATATTAATGATTACAAAAAAACACTCCAGTTAGTGTAACAAAACTGCTCTTGTGTATTAATTATGGGCAGCCTTCTTGCCAAGATTGGAGAGGAAATCTAGGTCCCAAGCACCTTATTCCCTATGTAGTGCACTGCTTTTTACCAGGACACATAGGGGTCTGGTTAAAAGTAATGCACTACATAGGGAATAGGGTACCATTGGATGCAGCCTAGGACCAGTTGTTGGTGAGCTGATGTCTCAGGACCAGGGAGAATCAGTGACCCTAGGCAGAATTATACAACAAGCATTTCAATATTTAATTTAACCAACAACAGCCAGACAGGAGCAGGAGAAAACACTGCATACCAAATCATACCCAGGTGGCCAGTCGGCACCTAGCTGAATAGTACAGTAACTGGTGGTGGCTGCATCCCAAATGGCACCCTGTTCCCTATATAGTACACTACTTTTGACCAGAGCCCTATGGGCCCAAGTAAAAAGTAGTACACTACATCATGATTAGGGTGCCATTTGGGATGCACAGGTCCTTCTGTGAAACAACTCAGCAGGATTTTTAAGAAGACAGACCACGAAAACAAAAGAGAGCCTCCCAAGTTGTTGATGCAAGTATTATGAGGTGGGATTGACCTGCTTCTCCCACCACAGCATGTCATTGACATCGCCATAATGTTATGTATCAGCTGATTTTCTGCTGCATTTTTACAACACATTTGTAGTTTAAAGGGCAATCTGGGATTGGTACATCCATTTCCATCCCTCAGTGGAATGGTGGTGTGACCACTTTGTTGTTGTTTGAATACCAAATTGCCCCTTTAACATTTTAAAACTTTTTCTGTGTTGTCGGGGATCAAGACGTGTCTGGGAGTATCCCAAGGTATACAGTATTGAATATAAAGATGAAGAAAAAAGACTAGCAAAAGATAAAATTTGCATTCACTTGATTTTTACATTTACATTTTAGTCAGATGTTCTTATTCAGAACGACTTTAAGGAGCAATTAAGGTTAAGTGCCTTGCTCAAGGGCATATCGACAGATGTTTCACCTAGTCAGCTCAGGGATTCAAACCAGTGACTTTTCAGTTACTGGCCCAACGCTCTTGAACTTTTCAAAACCCATTCACATCACATAGCCATCCCTTCTTGCAGATATCACACTCAACTCCAGTGTACTTTACAATAATCATTAAATAAATGTGTATTCTGCGTAGAAGAAAATCACTCCACCCTGCAAAACCTCGATTGTTCAAAATGGAGGAGGAGAGCTCTGTGGCTCAGGTAGGCCTGGCCGTGTCCTGTGGTTTGGCCAGTGCTTTCATTAACTAATGCAAGCTGAAGTTGCCAGGAACATGCACACTGCACCGTTCTTCGTTTGTTCCGGTGTGCTATATGGACCACCCGCCGGTGGCGTTTGACTGGTGACATTCTCTTCCGTTTCTTCATGGTCAAACGGTATGCCATCGGTAGAGAGCCATTTCTACCCTGAGACAATCAGAGAGCACAAGTGTAGCTGAAAGTAGAAAAAAAATAGTTTTTTTCACGGTGACATAATCCACCCCTTTGCAGCTTGCTAAATGAGCCAGTCACACTTCATATGCAATGTATAGGATCATGATTAGATTAGATTAGAAGTTTAATAGTCACATGTACAGGGTTGCAGGTGTAATTACAGGGTATGGCGAAAATCTTAATAAGCCCCAAGCTCCAACAATAATGGTAGCTAGCTAAGTGCACAGACACAACGCACAAAACACGAAATACTTCCTCCAAGTCTGGCCACTGTAGCTAGTAACATTATAATTAAATCACAATGGATTTATTTCCACGAAGCAGCTGCCTGAGCTGACTGCCGAGAGTCAATGCAGTGTCTTTACCTAGGTAGCACAACAGCTTACAGTTACTAGAGGCATGGAGAGGCAGCCTCTGGAATACCCTGCCAGAGAACCTAAGGGAACAGCCTCTGGAATACCCTGCCAGAGAACCTGAGGGGGCAGCCTCTGGAATACCCTGCCAGAGAACCTGAGGGGGCAACACTGGAATACCCTGCCAGAGAACCTGAGGGGGGCAACACTGGAATACCCTGCCAGAGAACCTGAGGGGGCAACACTGGAATACCCAGCCAGAGAACCAGAGGGGGCAACCTCTGGAATACCCTGCCAGAAAACCTGAGGGGGCAACACTGGAATACCCTGCCAGAGAACCTGAGGGGGTAGCCTCTGGAATACCCTGCCAGAGAACCTGAGGGGGCAACACTGGAATACCCTGCCAGAGAACCTGAGGGGGCAACACTGGAATACCCTGCCAGAGAACCTGAGGGGGCAACACTGGAATACCCTGCCAGAGAACCTGAGGGGGCAACACTGGATCTTAAAACACACCTTTTAGCTTTGCTTTTTACTCATTCAGTTTTTATTGTAATTCTTTAGTTTCTTTATCCTCTTATGTTTGTAAGGTTCTGTATTTATTTTCTTAGTCAATCTTGTGTTCTGTTTCTTTGTGTTCTTGAACGTAGCCCTGTTTCTTTGTGTTCTTGAACGTAGCCCTGTCTTTCATTTTTGTTCATTGATTTCACCTGTGTTAGTTACTCACCTGGTCTCATCAGCTCCTTATTTAGTTCAGTTCATTCTGTTTGTGCCTTTGTGAGGTATTGTTCGTTTTGACTCTAATAATCCTTTTCCTAGCTCGTTTGTGAGAACCAGTTAGCCTTCAGTCCTAGTTTTGATTCACCTGCCTGTTTGCCTACCTGTGTATGACCATTGCCTGCCTGTGACCACGATTCCTGCCTTCTGCGAAATAAACACCTGCTGCACTCTGTGCGTGAATCTACACCTTTTTCTCCCGGAGTATTCATTACAATGTTGTATAGTAAATATTTCCATTTGAATTATAATTGTTTTTATATTTTTTTTTCCTGTGAAGCACATTGCATTGCATTCAATGCCTGAAATGTGCTGTATAAGTAAAGCTTGATTTGATGCTAACTAGCGAATCATGCTAACCATTTAACTAACGTTAGCCAGCTAGCATTTTTTTTAAATCTATGGGCTGTATGCAATTATGGAGAGTGAATTAATGGTTTCCCAGTCATCTTTCTAGCTAGTTATCTAGGTTTGCCCATCTGGTTAATATCAACAAGGGATTTTTTTACCACAATTGCAACATTATGGACTGTACGTTATTTATAATGAGGGATACCTGGAGAAAATCGGACCTATCTGAAATTAAAATGGATGGCCAGCTCTTCAGTAAAATATATTTTTACCCAACCTTCCCTGAATGCTTGAAAAGAAAATAAGTGACCCTCCCCTATACCTAAAATGATAATTAAAACATAGTGGATAGCAGAGAACATGCCTACCATTTACCCTCACTCGTAGGAGACCAGAGCCTTAGATATGCAGTTTTAGAAATTGTTCTTCGTTTTGTAAGCATTACATGGCAAAGTAGCCAGAAGGCTGTGGATTCGCAGACCACCGTGGATAAGCACTGCATGAATATATAATCTTTGCAGTCCGAGAAAAAAATTGCTTTTATTAATGCATTTCATGCAATTCTACATCATTTTACGTGACTGAAGACAAGCAGAATCTTTTTTAATACCACAACAGAGCATTACAACAAATGAGCGCATGTTGCAGCACCAGAGATATTTTGATTTCTATACAAGCTATTAGGAGGATAGTCATATTTTGGAATAGCGATAAAGTTGTCTATCAACTGTAAAAGTTGAGCTCAACAGAACCAATTACAACCGAAGTATCTGATCATCAATGAAGTCGAGACAAGCCATTCGTTGTTTAACACAGCAGCCACATATCATCAGGTAGACCTATAGGCACGTGCAACGTTCACATTTAAAAAAAAAAAAATTTCATGACATTGTTGTTACAAAATAGATTTGTGTTGACAGTAATTAGGTATGGGGATATAAAAGCATCTGCTAGGCTAAATTAACAAACTAGGCATTCATACTGTAGCTCACCGCATGATCGTCAAACCAAAGAAAAAAAGTGAATTCAAAGGCACTGTATAGCCTATTAAGGCATTTTTTCATTTCATTATTATTTAATTCTAAGTAATTATTATTTTTTACATAATTTTATACCGCCTGAATGCAAAATTTATAGGCATGTTTTTGAAGTGCTGTTGTTGATGTGTTGTTGAAATGCTGAGTGCTCCTGCCAGCCTGTAGTGTGTCACAAATGCTTCACAATTGATTTCTTAAATGGCAGGCTATAGCCTTAAAATAATAATGATATAGCCTAAATTATTCATTTTCATTCATTCTTAGGCTACCTTACTTGCTCATGACTGATTTAGAGTTAGTTTGTTGCTTAATAGCCTTTTGAAATGTTGAACGTCAATTGATAGTGACAGAATAGCACATTACATCCCAAGCAAAGTACAGTTTGTGTCTCCTCGGCTATAGAATGTTGTAGCGCACCCTCTGAATGTCATAGAGACAAATCAAAGATATCACATATGCATCTGAGTTGTTCTCCGTCATTTTACAGCTTGTTTCTAGCATGAAGCACTGCGGACTAAAGCGTCGTTATAGTTTGCGCTATATAATCAGGTCCATTACATTTTTTTCAAATTCTTATACTAACAAGGGGTAGGCCTATGCCATTTTCTTTAACAAAAGCCACAACACCCTCACATAACTTCTCAATTCGAGCCCTGGTTTTAACTTAACACAGAAAGCTCTTCACTGACACTGAGATATTTAAGGAGTGCATGGTGATTTATGGAATTGGTTGTCAAATTCTATGGATAGTAGACTATCATTTTGTCTGTCAAACAGGTAGGCCTACCTCTTAGTTCTTGAATAGCAAGAAATAGGCTCCAACACAAAGCCCTCTTGTTGTTAGCATCCAAAAGTCAAATTAAAATGAAGACTGTTTAAATGAATTAGGCCTTCTGGAATTAGCATACTTTCAGCACCCATGCGCTGTCCATCTCCGCGGCTGTCGCTTCATATTCATGTAAGTTATGTAAATTACTTGAATATGACTTATATTGAGGTCAATAACTCTGATAAATAGCTTCATTATGGGCAATGAAACATATCGTTTTCATTAAAATATATTATAGCAGTAGCAAGCTTACCTCCAGTCCTCATCTTCGCTCTCTCCCTCTCAAACTGAACAGGAAATCCGTAGGCCTAGTCCGCACACACAGTTATTGAATATTTTTTGGCAACCAAAAAATGTATTCTGGAAGAATCCTTTGACTCACCTCCTGAAGTGTCACCGTACACAGCACAGTCATTGGTTAGGCAGCACAAAAAGGTTTACATCAGCAAGAGCAGGGCAGGCCGTGGCTCATGATTGGGAAAGCCTATCCATTGCATTGTGTAACGCAGTGTAGCCTAGTTTTATGTACACCATCCCAACAGTGTAAAAAGTACATTTTCTTAGAAACATAACTTTTCCCTGTGCTTCTCTGAGCATGCTCTTCGTATAGCCAAGGCCTACAGCCTGTAATATAGGTTGTGGATCATTTGATTGAGACGCCCAGCCCACAAGGTAACGGCAACATAAATTTCGACCGCTCCCTTAGCGCTGGTAGATAGCTGGCTTGCTAGCTAACATTCGCTATCTAGACCAGAAAAACAACACACACAGACATGCATTGCCAAACAATGCTACCTCCACCTTCTGGTTTGCAGTATTTTAACAAGGCTGAGTGGCTGACGACTTAAAGGTCTTTGCTGTGTGAACACAAACAAGATTGACTGCCGATACACTGTTCAGAGGTGCTAAGTACTGTCGGCAGGCAAACGTTTGACAATCATACCGGTGTGTCTGAGCCTTTAGCCCAATTTACAATAGCAACACCTTCCGAGAAGGTATTTATTTAACTAGGCAAGTCAGTTAAGAACAAATTCTTATTTACAATGATGGCCTACCAAAAGGCAAAAGGCCTCCTATGGGGACGGGGGCCTGGGATTAAAAATAAAACATAAATACACTATAAATATAGGACAAAACACACATCACAACAAGAGAGACAACACAACACTATATAAAGAGAGACCTAAGACAACAACATAGCAAGGCAGCAACACATGACAACACAGCATGATAGCAACACAACATAACAACAACATGGTAGCAACACAACATAGTAGCAGCACAAAACATGGTACCAACATTATTGGGCACAGACAACAGCACAAAGGTCAAGAAGGTAGAGACAACAATATATCACACAAAGCAGCCACAACTGTCAGTACGAGTGTCCATGATTGAGTCTTTGAATGAAGAGATAGAGATAAAACTGTCCAGTTTGAGTGTTTGTTGCAGCTCATTCCAGTCGCTAGCTGCAGAGAACTGAAAAGACAAGCGACCCGGGGATGTGTGGGGACCTTCAACAGAATGTGACTGGCAGAACGGGTGTTGTATGTGGAGGATGAGGGCTGCAGTAGACATCACAGATAGGGGGGAGTGAGGCCTAAGAGGGTTTTATAAATAAGCATTAACCAGTGGGTCTTGCGACGGGTATACAGAGATGACCAGTTTAGAGTGCAGTGATGTGTGCTCCTATAAGGAGCATTGGTGGCAAATCTGATGGCCGAATGGTAAAGAACATCTAGCCGCTCGAGAGCACCCTTACCTTCGATCTATAAATCACGGTTAGTTTGGCAGCTGGGTGAAAGAAGAGCGATTACAATAGAGGAAACCAAGTCTAGGTTTAACTTTAGCCTGCAGCTTAGATATGTGCTGAGAGAAGGACAGTGCACCATCTAGTCATACTCCCAAGTATGGGGTGGCAGGTAGCCTAGTGGTTAGAGTGTTGAACTGAGCTGACAAGGTACAAATCTGTCGTTCTGCCCCTGAACAAGGCAGTTAACCCACTGTTCCTAGGCGATCATTGAAAATAAGAATTTGTTCTTATCTGACTTGCCTAGTTAAATAAAGTTTAAAAAAAACTTGTATGAGGTGACTACCTCAAGCTCTAAACCCTCAGAGGTAGTAATAACACCTGTGGGAGGAGGGTCATTCTACTTACCAAAACACATGACCTTTGTTTTGAAGGTGTTCAGAACAAGGTTAACTTGTTGGAAAGCTTGTTTAGTGCCCTACTTTTGACCAAAGCCCTATAGGGCACATACGGCCCTGGTCAAAAGTATTGCACTATGTAGGGAATAGGGTGCCATTTAGGACTCAAACTGTTAGTATTGACTCTTGAGACTAACCATATTTTATGACATAACAGAATAGTAATGTGTGAAGATTTTCTTTTCTTAATTTTTTGCATAAAAAGGGTCATAACTTGATGTGGTAAATTGTGAACCTATCGTGAACCCTATCCACATGAGACTTCAATACGTGTTTGTATCATGCTCTATAATACAGAGTCTATATCATGCTCCATGGAGGCTATAACAGTTTCCTGGTTTAACTCACCAAGAACCAGGGTCGTATTCATTAGGCAGAAAATGGAAGAAAGGGGACTGAAACAGGGAGGGACTACCTAGACTTGACCAATAAGAAACGCTCATTTTAATTTTCAAATGAACATAACTCCGTCTCAAAGCACTAGAGAGAAAGAAGCACAACAATATCCCACTGATCGTGAAAACTACGTACGGAAAAATAGATAAACACATGCAAACACAACCTCCAAGAATAATATGCTAGTCCATTCATTCTTAGAATTCCCCAACTGATAAAGCATCTAAGCCTCTTCAGAGAAAAAGCGAGAGACAGAGAGAGAGAAAGAGACTTAGTGGGAGAGAGGGTTAAAAAGCAGAGTACTTCTTGCTGAGAGGAATGAGAGAGAGAGGTTATGTAACTCTTATTGGATAGTTCAATAACATGGATGGTGGAACTCAAGGAATATTGCTTTCTTTTGTCTATTGCTTTATTTGTGTGTTCTGTACATTCTTTGGCAACACAAGAGTATATTTGCTGTGCCAATAAAGCACATTGACTTAAAATTGAATCAGGAAAGCAGGGGGAAAAAATACTTTATTGCCATGAGTGAATGTGAAAAATTACTGTATATAGTACAGTATATCATTTCATAACTTTCAAAACAAAAAGCTTCTTCTCGTACAGTGAAGTGCAGACATGTTTTTATTTTTTTGTGCTATATATTTTTAGCTGTGATATTTCTAAACACATCTCAGAGAGAGAGAGAAAATCCAGAGACAAAAACTGAAAGGACTCCCCAGAATATGTACTCAGAGAGACGTGTGTGGTCAGACCATTACCTTCTACATGGTATGCCCTTAGAGTAAATAAGATGTCTACATTTTTCACCGACTTAGAATTTTCCGTTGCATTGTCTGGACTATTAAATAGGCAGACTTTGTCTGGCCTCAAGCGTTTCTACCCTTATCTACTTAAAAATAGAATGATCAATGGTCAAATGATCTACATGTGCTTAGAGTAATTATAAACTGGGTGGTTCGAGCCCTGAATGCTGATTGGCTGACAGCCGTGGTATATCAGACCACATACCACAGGTACAACAAAACATTTATTTTTACTGCTCTAATTACGTTGGTAACCAGTTTATAATAAATAGC